>NW_026781988.1:0-2500 GCF_031769215.1 Ylistrum balloti
TGTGTTGTTGTTGTCCCCTCGGCCCTCGTTGCTGTCTTTCTTTGTGTTGTTTTTCCCCCCTCAGCCCCGGTTGCTGTCTTTCTTTGTGTTGTTATTCCCCTCTCATCCCCCGTTGCTGTCTTTCTTTGTGTTGTTTTTCCCCCCTCATCCCCCGTTGCTGTCTTTCTTTGTGTTGTTTTTGTCCCCTCAGCCCCCGTTGCTGTCTTTCTTTGTGTTGTTTTCCCCCCTCATCCCCCGTTGCTGTCTTTCTCTTTTGTGTTGTTGTTTCCCCCCTCATCCCCCGTTGCTGTCTTTCTTTGTGTTGTTATTCCCCCCTCATCCCCCCCTTTGTGTTGTTTTCCTTTGTCTTTCTTTGTGTTGTTGTTTCCCCTCATCCCCCGTTGCTGTCGTTTGTGTTGTTGTCCCCTCAGCCCCCGTTGCTGTCTTTCTTTGTGTTGTTGTTGTCCCCTCGGCCCGCGTTGCTGTCTTTCTTTGTGTTGTGTTGTTGCTGTCTTTCTTTGTGTTGTTGTTGTCCCCCCTCATCCCCCGTTGCTGTCTTTCTTTCTTTGTGTGTTGTTGTTCCCCCTCATCCCCCGTTGCTGTCTTTCTTTGTGTTGTTGTTGTCCCCTCATCCCCCGTTGCTGTCTTTCTTTGTGTTGTTGTTGTCCCCTCATCCCCCGTTGCTGTCTTTCTTTGTGTTGTTTTTCCCCCCTCATCCCCCGTTGCTGTCTTTCTTTGTGTTGTTTTTCCCCCCTCATCCCCCGTTGCTGTCTTTCTTTGTGTTGTTATTCCCCCCTCATCCCCCGTTGCTGTCTTTCTTTGTGTTGTTATTCCCCCCTCATCCCCCGTTGCTGTCTTTCTTTGTGTTGTTATTCCCCCCTCATCCCCCGTTGCTGTCTTTCTTTGTGTTGTTATTCCCCCCTCATCCCCCGTTGCTGTCTTTCTTTGTGTTGTTATTCCCCCCTCATCCCCCGTTGCTGTCTTTCTTTGTGTTGTTATTCCCCCCTCAGCCCCCGTTGCTGTCTTTCTTTGTGTTGTTATTCCCCTCTCATCCCCCGTTGCTGTCTTTCTTTGTGTTGTTTTTCCCCCCTCAGCCCCCGTTGCTGTCTTTCTTTGTGTTGTTATTCCCCCCTCATCCCCGTTGCTGTCTTTCTTTGTGTTGTTGTTGTCCCCTCATCCCCCGTTGCTGTCTTTCTTTGTGTTGTTATTCCCCCCTCATCCCCCGTTGCTGTCTTTCTTTGTGTTGTTATTCCCCCCTCATCCCCCGTTGCTGTCTTTCTTTGTGTTGTTATTCCCCCCTCATCCCCCGTTGCTGTCTTTCTTTGTGTTGTTATTCCCCCCTCATCCCCCGTTGCTGTCTTTCTTTGTGTTGTTATTCCCCCCTCATCCCCCGTTGCTGTCTTTCTTTGTGTTGTTATTCCCCCCTCATCCCCCGTTGCTGTCTTTCTTTGTGTTGTTATTCCCCCCTCATCCCCCCGTCTTTGTGTTGTCTTTCTTTGTGTTGTTGTTTCCCCCCTCATCCCCCGTTGCTGTCTTTCTTTGTGTTGTTATTCCCCCCTCATCCCCCGTTGCTGTCTTTCTTTGTGTTGTTATTCCCCCCTCATCCCCCGTTGCTGTCTTTCTTTGTGTTGTTATTCCCCCCTCATCCCCCGTTGCTGTCTTTCTTTGTGTTGTTGTTGTCCCCTCATCCCCCGTTGCTGTCTTTCTTTGTGTTGTTATTCCCCCCTCATCCCCCGTTGCTGTCTTTCTTTGTGTTGTTGTTCCCCCCTCATCCCCCGTTGCTGTCTTTCTTTGTGTTGTTATTCCCCCCTCATCCCCCGTTGCTGTCTTTCTTTGTGTTGTTATTCCCCCCTCATCCCCCGTTGCTGTCTTTCTTTGTGTTGTTATTCCCCCCTCATCCCCCGTTGCTGTCTTTCTTTGTGTTGGTATTCCCCCCCTCATCCCCCGTTGCTGTCTTTCTTTGTGTTGTTATTCCCCCCTCATCCCCCGTTGCTGTCTTTCTTTGTGTTGTTATTCCCCCCTCATCCCCCGTTGCTGTCTTTCTTTGTGTTGTTATTCCCCCCTCATCCCCCGTTGCTGTCTTTCTTTGTGTTGTTTTTCCCCCCTCATCCCCCGTTGCTGTCTTTCTTTGTGTTGTTGTTGTCCCCTCATCCCCCGTTGCTGTCTTTCTTTGTGTTGTTTTTCCCCCCTCATCCCCGGTTGCTGTCTTTATTTGTGTTGTTATTCCCCCCTCATCCCCCGTTGCTGTCTTTATTTGTGTTGTTTTGTCCCCCCTCAGCCCCCGTTGCTGTCTTTCTTTGTGTTGTTATTCCCCCCTCATCCCCCGTTGCTGTCTTTCTTTGTGTTGTTCCCCCGTTGCTGTTTTCTTTGTGTTGTTATTCCCCCCTCATCCCCCGTTGCTGTCTTTCTTTGTGTTGTTATTCCCCCCTCATCCCCCGTTGCTGTCTTTCTTTGTGTTGTTATCCCCCGTTGCTTCTTTGTGTTGTTATTCCCCCCTCATCCCCCGTTGCTGTCTTTCTTT